>NC_085035.1:5584997-5631481 GCF_963692335.1 Osmerus eperlanus
GAGTCGGCTGCCTGGATGAATCATTCACTCATTCGCTCATTCGCTCATTCATAATCCTTTCATTATGTACTGTGTATGTTGATTCTTTTATTTGACATACTAGTAAACATCCTTTATCATGCTGTTGTTGGCGTGGTCTCTAAACTCTTGAATTTCTTGATATGTTTCGCATGGCACCACACGTCAATGGAGTTTCAAAGGAATCCTGTTTTGTGACCACCCACCTGCTACGCAGTCTCACTGACATTGGCCGGGTTTCCCAGATTCGTTAGGAAGCTCTTAACGCTAAGAGCTTCTTAGGAGCGTTCTAAGAGCGTTCTAGAGCGTTCTTAGAACGCTCTTAAGAAGCTCTTAGCGTTAAGAGCTTCTTAACGAATCTGGGAAACCCGGCCATTAGCGTTTACTTTAGCGCTTTGCTCTTGACGTTAGCCTTTCGTATGCCTTTTGCGGTGCAAGAGTGGAGCAAAGCTGTGACACAAAGTGCCTCTTCTGTCACTGTATGTTTTTATACATGAAATTTGATTCATGTATAGTAATATTGGTATAATAATAGTATAGATATATAAACATATAACCTACTGTAACGAACAATCAGAAACAGCCGACCATCCAGAATTCACATCGCTGTCCTTCTTCATCTACACTAAATATGAATGAATGCCGTATTGTGGGCATTTGTCCCGCAAACCATCATCAGAACAACAGCTTATTCCTCCTGGAAATGGTTGCGCCATTGTCGCTGTCTGTCCAGGAACCAAAATAACATAGGCTTACCTCATCATGTGGTATTGGAAAGGCCCATCGGGGCCTTGGCAGTGAATCATATGTTACTATTGTCTGGAACTGTGATTGTCACAACAAGGTTGTTATTGTTTCTGCATTAGCTAGTGCTCTGTATCACATTCCCCGGGTAAGAGAGAAGAGGAGGTGTTGGGGGGGCTGGGGGGGGGGGGCTGGGGGGTTCTCGGACGGGTTCTCAGGAGGTGCCGTCGGTAAAGACTAGGTAATGGAGTCGAGTAGGAGCCAAAGGTGTCAGTATATCCGTCATTTCGCCGCCACCACCACCACGGTGAAAGCGCGAGGGCCGTTTGAATAGATGGCACTCTCCATCATTCATTAGGGTGACCTTGGTGTAGACGGCTGAGAGGCCGGGAGAAAAAAATCCATCCTTCACACTTAAACCTCTCCCCGGACTCACCCGCCTACAGTAAATATGAACCGCGAGCAAAAGAGACAGGCGACATACCACACCACAACAACGGCGAGAGAGCCAGGCATTGAGAGGCGGCAGACACGAGCAGGCGGGTCTGCGACGTTGCGTGCACTCTCTCCCCGGGAAAGCGAGCTCCTTTTATGACCCAGGAGAGTGGGCGGGCTACCTCGAAAAGTTCACGTTTACCCCGAGCCAGGATGAAATGGAAGCGGGCAGGGATGGCGAGGGATAGAAGGGCCGGAGATGGACCCGCCCAGAGCGCGGCGGCGTGCAGCCTTCGCACCCCCACTGTCTCTCTCAGCCTATTTCATCCTTTCAATTAGCGTCGGAGCGCTTGGTATTTTCCTCAGGCCTTTCTCTGGCGCACCGTAGGCAGTGCTATAAATCAACTCATTACTTCGGAGAGCGCCTGTCTCTTCCTGACGACGGTAACCGCTCCGTGGTCTGAATAGGTCCGCGCTCTTGGGTCAGCTTGGGGGGGGGGGGGGGGTAGTGGGAATTTCAGAGGTTGTGGAAAGTACTAGAATCAACACCTGGCGCCGAGTGATTGGCAGAACCGTCTCTTGAATGTTTTAATGGCTCTTATTTGCTCCGAGTGGAGATAACCCACACTGAAGAACCCTAGTGATGCAATGAGAAAAGATAGAGGGTTTCAAAGGCATCCATCGGTATTACAAAGGTGTATGAATTGATTTCGCCGACCCCGTGGATCTTGTATTCCCCAATCAAAGGGGAGGCCTACTGCATTTTAAGAGCGGAGACTAAGTGCTTTGGTGGATTAAGGTGGGGTCAAATCACCTCTCTAGGAAGGTTCCGGCATTTCATTTGATTCCGCAGCTACTGTCCAGCTCTACTGGTGGGACATCCCTCCACCATGTCACCACCGTTCTGCCTTCCAGCCCGGTCTCGCACGAGCATCCACAATGTACTTGCTCTCCATTCCTCTCGAGGTTGTTTTTTTGGGGGGGGTTCGTCCTGAGTGACTGGAAACGGTTTTGGCGTGGAGTACCGTGTAGTTGTACACCATTACATTTATCCTTGATCGCACGCTGCTTTTGGGACCATTAACGACTCCCTGAGTTGGAAGCAAACTCTTTAATGCTAGGCGAGAATGTATCGAGCTCCGATGCGGACAAGAAATATGCCCAGCATCTCTGGTGTGTTGTTACAGTAGATGGACAGTCGGCCCACTCGAACAGTGATTCACTTAGCGTTCCTCTGAGGACAGCTGTACTTTTTGAGCCGTAGCTCATTAAAAGTGGAATCTCTACTTACATCAAATATGAAAGCCTTTGATTCTTCAGCTTTGGCCGAACGTCTTTTCAATACACTGTATGCGCTAATGGAAGGTTAGCCATGTTCATTTGCCGGCTGTGCCGACTGTTGTGCCTCGAGAGTGCCGTCTCGCTCGCTCTGCGGACGTTAACCGCACTAACCTGTCGCCTTTCCTGTTTGTTTTTCAGACCCACCGATCGGGCAGATGAGGCCACCTCACGGGAGTGTCACTCCCCAGAAGAACAGCAACCTGCTGGTGATCATCGTGGTGTCCGTGGGAGCAGTTACCGTGGTAGTGGTCGTCATCGTGGCGCTGATCTGCACGCGGCGCTCCTCGGCCCAACAGAGGAAGTGAGTTCTCGTCTTCTCCTCCCCCCCCCCCCTCCTCTTTTTCCCTCCCCCCCTCTCTTGTCTTTCGGTCCTCTGTGTGTCGTGTGTGCGTGTCGGTGTGTGTGTGTGTGTGTGTGTGCATGGGGCTTTCACATTCTCCATAGCACCGTGGGGACCTCGGAGGGCTCGATACACCCCTGTCCTGTCAGAACTACCGTTAGAACTCGCCGACTTTCCGGTCGCCCTTAAGGAAAGCTCATGTTCTCAGCTAAAGGAGGGCGCAGATTAGCAAAGTGTTCTCTCAAGGCTGCACTCCAGGACCGCGTGCTCTGAACACCTGTCGGAGTAGCAAAACATTCAGTTTGGTATTCACACCTGGCGATTCTTGTCTCGATGTTGTCTCGGGCGAGATTTTCTCTCTTGTCTTGTTCCTCTCTCTGTTGGTCGTCTTGCGTGGGACCTTCCGGAGAAACACAGGCCCCATTGTTCAGTCACAGAGTGGCAGCGCTGTCGACCGTTCACCGTACACTCTTCACCGTGGCCGAAAGTGCATCCGGGAAAAATCCCGGATGCACTTTCATGTTTGCGCGCGTATCCCGTTTTGCAATCCTGTACCTGTGTGAGTGCGCGCGCGTGGATGGGACCCTTTGACGTCCATCCGAACGGACGTCCCAGCAGGGGGTGGTGGAGCCGGGGTGTGTGTGTGTGTGGGGGGGGGCTTTGGGAGCCTTGACCCCTTCTGACAGCATTAGAACACGGGTGGGGAGGGGGTCCTGACTCACACTTTTCATCGTGGCCCGCGTGGAACAAGTGAGCAGCGCTCCACTTCTCTGTCAACACAACACAGAGGCACGTCGCCATGCCTGGATGAGCCCACTCGCCCCACCTGCACGCGGATGCGCTGCTAATGAGACGGAAGGGAGGGTGAAGTACCGTTGCTTCGCCGAGACTCGATTATATTCGGGCTTTAGAATTAAGGGAGTGTAATTAAGGGGCTGCGAATTGCGTCCCGGAAGGAGATTCCGCCCGTTTCGAGGGAGGCCGAGGGCGGGGGCATGGGGGCAGGGGGGCGGGGGGTCCGCACACTCCGTCTGATTGTGTTCACACCAAGGTAGGGGAGAGAACGAGAGAGCTTACCACGCTAAAAGATATTGTCAAGCAAATCTGAAACTCCCTGCCAAAGTCTCGCGGTGCACTTCACAACTATTCTCTTTATCTCCCCTCCCTCTCTTTACTTCCTCCTCGTTCTCTCCCTCCCCCCCCTCCCCCCTTTCCCCCTTTACAGGAAGCGAGCGTCGCACAGCGCGGGTAAGCGTAAGGGAAGCCAGAAGGACCTGCGTCCGCCGGACCTGTGGATCCACCACGAGGAGATGGAGCTCAAGAACATCGAGAAGCCCTCCAGCGCCGCCCCGTCTGTCCGCGATTCGCCCATGCAGAGCTGTCAGGAGATCACTCAAGTCAGCCACAGCCAATCAGAGAGCCAGATGGGCAGTAAAAGCAGCCATTCGGGTAAGCACTTCCTGTTAGTGACAGCTGGCCGAGCTGGTCATTGGTGATGAGGATACTCTGCTTAGAACGCATTCGATCTTTACCTCGGGCCGGAAAACCTTGATGAAATGCATCATCGAAAATGATGTGGTGGTGAATTACTTTCAACATCGGAAAAACGCCTGAACCTAAAGGCTCCTACGGACACAGCGCCGGAAGTGTTCTTCCTTGATGTTATTTATGCAACAAACCAAAAAAATCAAACTATGTAGCGATATAGAGACCTTGATCTGCTTATTGATTTCTACTCCAGAGCTAGCAGCTGTGCATTTGCTGCCAAACAGTCCGCTCAGCCGCTCGGCGTGAGCCGAATACAGACGTAGAGAAAGGGGCTCTGCGGGGGGCCGTGAAAGGTTCTCCGTCTCCCCTCTCTCTCTCCGGGGCGCGCGGTCCTAACGCTCCTTTCGTCCCCGGCAGCTGACGGAGACGAAGCCTCGAGCGGCATATCGACCCTGGAGCGCTCCCTGGCTGCCCGGAGGGCCACTCGCACCAAGATGATGATCCCCATGGAGTCCCAGCCCGGCAACACGCGTGAGTCGACGTCCCGTATCCGCAAGGAGAAGGGGGGGGGAGGGGGGGGGGTGTTTTTGAGAAGCCAGGTGCGGGTGTCTCCACCTCCGCCGTGCCGGCTCCGGGTTAAGTCGGGAAAAATAGAGACAGGTGTCGGGGGTTAAGGGAGGAAGGGGCTGGGCGTAGGGGGAGTGACGTGCGAGGAGTGGGGGGGTTGGGGGAGGGGGGCAGGTTCGGAGGCAGGTGCCTTTGAACCCGACGGGGTGGCGGATCGGTCTCGGCGTAGCCCGGTTAGCGATCGCACGGCACGCTGTCACCCGTCACCGTGCCAACCGGAGGGTTGACGCAGGTGCGGGGGGGGGGGGGGGGGTCCTGACGGGGCCGCCTGTCGTGCGCGCGGCGGACCGGAAGGAATCCATCTGTGTCACGTCGACAGCAGACACGTCGCCCGCTCTCTGCCCCGACGCTCACGGATGGACGGATAAAAAAAAACGGGGACCTGGAAGTGGAAAAGAAATCCGGCTCGCTAAAATGCGGGGATTGTTTTTCACCGAGATGCGGATTGTTTCGCAGCTCGCGTCGAGACAAACACAGAGTCACGCACACACAGCGCCGTGAGCAAAAGTATTGGGTGAGCTGGGAGATTTGATCAAATGCCTAGATGTTATGCTGCCTGAGGATCTCCTACAAGTAAACCTCCCCACACACACAATACGGGTCTTATTACCGACACGCTTTCATTGCTCTTTCACAGAACCCTCTTTCTTCCTTGTTCCTTGAGCAGGTAGTCCACCCATCATCCCATCACCCTGACCTCACAATATTGTATTACTCCACTCCCTCGATTCCCTTCCTCTCTCGCTAGCCCTTACATCCAAGTAGCATATTGGGTAATTACCAACCTCTTTCCCTCGCTC
Organism: Osmerus eperlanus; assembly: GCF_963692335.1. Classification (NCBI taxonomy): domain Eukaryota; kingdom Metazoa; phylum Chordata; class Actinopteri; order Osmeriformes; family Osmeridae; genus Osmerus; species Osmerus eperlanus. Next base: position 5,590,791 of record NC_085035.1, read on the forward strand.
GCTCTCTCTCTCTCTGTTTCTCTCGCCGTCTCTCGCTCTCTTTATCTGTGGCCCTGTTCCTCTCCCCGGTACTCGCATAAAAGAACTCTCACATCTCAGGCCCTCCCCAGGGTGGCAGACCTGAAAGGGAGAGAGAGACACAAAGAGAGAGAGAGAGAGGGAGAGACAGCGCGCGCGCGAGAGAGAGAGAGACAGAGAGAGAGAGAGAGCAACTGAGCGTGCTCACAAGCTCAGGGTCCCCATTAGCACGGCACATCCCCCTCAGTCACCTTCTTGCCCTTCACTTCACCCCCTTCCCACACACACACACACACACACACGCGCCAAGCAACATCCTCGTTTCCCAGACCTAGGGATCCTTAAACCTGCATACAGTACCACAGTTGTCTAATGATCTGGGTGACTGATGTGGTTTTTTTTTTGGGGGGGGGGAGAGAAGGTTTTGCACCAGACGCCCAGAGCAATCACGACCTCTGCTCCTCTCGCGCTCCTCTATCATACCCCCTGTCACACAACCTGTCTATCAAACACCCTTTCCGCCGCTATGTCTGCTCTGTCTAACGCACACACCCCCCCCATGGCCCCCCCCAGGCTAGTCTGTCGCACTCCAAGTATAGGCACCAGGCACCTTTAGCTTGCCACCGGGACTGATGAAGAGGAGTAGACTGTTTATTCCCCCAGGTTTAGCACGCACGTTTGGGATCGAATGTTATTTTCATATCGAGTCGTCGGTCTCGCTCTGGGTCCCTGCCTCGTGTTGTAATCAGGCACTGATTAGGTGCACGTTTGGTTGGTTAGCTTTGACCAGCTTTAGCGTTTGGGCGTACCCACGTGCAGGCATGCCCACGTTCACACAGCCGCGATAATCACAATCTAATAACGATGATGCCGGCGTTAACACACACCTAAATGAGTAATTATAAAATTGACGCGCAACAATGAGGGCCATTAATATCACTAATGCCACTAAGTGGAATCCCCGCCCTAATCTCATTGACTGCTGCAGGTGATGACCACGCCGGCCTTTAATCTGATAATCCACTCAGAGTATGCCCTCGCCTAGTGTTTGTGGGTACAAAATGGAAGCACAGCGTCAGATGGATGATAGAGGAGGATTGGCGGAAGGCTTGCGGCTTTAGCTTGTCAAAAACAGTCCAACTCACGGTGGACTGAGGCGATTTTGAAACCATCGCCTTCGGAATCCTGTTTGTCTCCCTTTCTGCGTTCCGCCCAGTGCTAGGCTCTGCATCCGGCTGCCTTGCCCAAATTCAAGTCCTTTTGCTAGACAGAGCAAAAAATCTTGCGACAGGGGCCGCTTTAATCAATTTCTGCATGTTCCGTCGCATGATTGGATACCAAGCCGGCAGTTCAAGCAGCATTGGGCATGCCAAGATGAGATCCATGGATTTTCACTCGTGTAGATGTCTAGGTTAGGTCACGGGGTTCGAGGCACCAGGCCTTGGCCTTATGTGCATGATCGATATCGAATGATCAATATCTGTATTGATCATCTTCCACATCACAAAGTTTAATACGGCGACAAACCCCACGACCTCCTTTGGTCTTACTTGGCACTTAAATGGGTCAGGTCCACTTACTTACTGTAAGTCGCTCTGGATAACGTCAGCATCTGTAAAAAAATTTTTAAAAAGACCAAATGTAAGTACAGCCATGTGGACGATTAAATGCTCCGATGCTTTCTTTGTTCACTGAATATCAAATATGAAGGAGAACGCACGATCTGTACGGCATTACAGATCGTTATATTGTCGTTATAGTCATTAAGAGTGGCAGGGATAGAACAGGCCCATTTGCACTGGGCTGTCGGTGCGATGTGGTTCCGAATGTTCTTCCAGCGAGCAAACATTTGGGTTGGGCGTGAAGCGTTAACCGCCGTGTTGTAAACCGCTGTGGAAGTCACACAGACAGAGCAAGTCGGAACATTACAGAAGTGCTTCTGAGGCTTCAAGGTATAGACTGACCTCATCGACTCCACCGTGATAGATGGAAGAAACACGCGCGCACACACACACACACCACAGCCACGCACACACGCACATGCTCTCTCTCGGCAATTCCTTCTCTGCTGGTCCGAGGTAGTTTCGGAGATAGGGATCTGTGTGTGTGTGTGGAGTACCTGGGGCATTTTAACAGCCAAACTCCCCCCTCCCCCTCAGAAGCCCCCGAGGTTTCAGTCTCAAGGTCAAGGCTTAGGTTTTTTCTCCGTTTTTTATTTTTATTTTTATCTTTCCGTCTGTCTGTGTGCCTGTCTGTCTGTCTTGTCTTTCTGTCTAACTAACCGAGGGTTTGAAACCAAACATCCAAGCTGGTTTATCTCATTGTACTTCTCGAAAGTAGGAAGATTATCATTGAACAACACAGGAACTACTGTTGGCGTTAATCAAATAAACAAACGCGGCTAGATTAAACACCATATCATCTGGTTTGTTTCCTTCGTGTTAAACCCTAGGTTTTTTGGTTCAACGCACCAGTGTGTTATCTCATTCTGTTTGCCCATCATCTCTCCCGTAGCTGTGGTCAGTGCCATCCCTGTTCCGACGTTGGAGAGCAGCCAGTACCCGGGCATCCTCCCCTCGCCCACCTGTGGGTACACACACAACAAGTTCACCCTGCGGCCCATGCCCTTTCCCAGCCTGACTGTGGAGCGCAGCTACGCAGCAGGTACAACTCAGAAGACTAACCCGATCCACCCCCCACCCCAACCCTCTCTCCCCTCCTCCCCATCTCTCTCTGTCTGTCTCTGCCTCTCACTTTTCCTTTTTTTTTCCTTTTTTTTTTTACATTCAGTCAAACGTGGTTCTCTTTTTCTCTCTTTCTCTCCTCATCTGTCTCTCTGTCTCTCTCTCTGTTTCTCTCTGTCTCTCCCTCTCTCTGTTTCTCTCTGTCTGTCTCTCTCTCTCTCTCTCTTTCTCTCTGTTTCTCTCTGTCTCTGTCTCTCTCTTTCTCTGTTTCTCTCTCTCTCTCTCTCTCTCTCTCTCTCTCTCTCTCTCTCTCTCTCTCTCTCTCTCTCTCTCTCTCTCTCTGTCTCTCTCTCTCTCTCTCTGTCTCTCTGTATCTCTCTGTCTCTCTGTCTCTCTCTCTCTCTGTCTCTCTGTCTCTCTCTGTCTCTCTCTCTCTCTCTCTCTCTCTCTCTCTCTGTCTCTCTCCTCATCAGGCGGTGCCAGGCTTTGGTCGTCCGAGGCTCCGCTCCGACTCTCTCCACAAACAATCTCTCCCTATTAGCACTCTCCCCTCACACCCGCCACGCTCGCTCTCATTTCGTTAAAAATACAACAGCTGTGTCGGCTAAATGACATTGAGGGCCTGTTGCAAGGCCAAGTAATTGCCTAATTCCCCGTCAACCTATATGTGTAATTCAAGAAGAGAGGGAGAATCTTCGTCCGAGCCAAGATGGAATTGGGTTACCCTTCGCCATCAAGGGGGGGGGGGGGGGGGGGGGGGGGGCACTGTTGGTTGAGAGGAGACAAAAGGAAGAAGGACACCAATATGTGGATTGTTTGTAGATGACTGCAAAAGTAGTTCCCCTAAAGTACCTTTCTATTTCCCAGAAGATAAATGAACTAGCAACAGAGAGAGGGATACTGTGGCTCATATTATAATGGTTTCATGCCGACTAGACATTTGTATAATTGCAAACAGAAAGATACAGTCGTTCCCTTCCTGTGGTGGCTTACTATTTAGTGGAACATGTTTTATTGCATTTCTTCTAGTTTTCTCTTTGTTTATGTAAATGCCTAGGTGTCTGTTCTGTACATATGGAACATGGTACTTCACCACACGTAAGAAGCTTGGGAATACTTGCTCAGAGGTCAGAGGGCAAGACAACTTATAGGTTTGTGTGGGAGTGATGAGCATACTGTCTCGTGTAAAAACATGCTCTCCTCCGTCGCGTCCTCTCTGAACTCTCCCTCAACCCTCTCTCTGTTTGTTCCTCTCTCCCTCTGATCTCTTCCTCACCCTTCTCTCTCGCTCTCGCTCCCTCTCTCTGATGTCTCTCGGCCTCTCGTTTGCTTCGCTCGCTCATTCCGTCGTCTTTCATTGCGGCTCTTTGCACTACGCGCAGACGCACAGCCTTTTGTGTGTTTGCGCGTAGCGGAAAAAAAAAGGACCTTCTTGAACGTCCGCTCACACAAACCTCCCCTCGTGTCTCCGTGTTTGTGCGTCCAGCGCTGGGCAGCGAGGCAGCGGCGACCGCGGCCCAGCAGCCACAGCCGACGCTGATCACCAGCACCAGCAGCGGCGGCGGGGCTCAGCCGGGGGAACACGCCGGCCCGGAGGAGGCCCCCAGCGGCCGCACCATCCCCACCGCCTGCGTGCGGCCCACGCACCCGCTCCGCAGCTTCGCCAACCCCCTCCTGCCCCCGCCCATGGGGACCATCGACCCCAAGGTCTACACCTCCATGATGCCCCAGTCAAGTGAGTTGCGGGGACGGGAGGGAGGGAGGGGGAGGGAGGCGTGGGAGGCGTGTGGTTGCAGTACTGTCAGAGTACAGATATTGCAGTTGGGCCCATGAATGGGAATCTAAATGTGTATTGTGAACATAATGTCGTAGTGCCTCCTGAAACGGATTATGTATCAATATTTGATGATACTGTGCTGGGAAAAATCGGGAATTTCGTATGTGCTTCTATTAATCCACCTTCCCTCCAAAAAGAGAGGTATTACATTGAATATCTGACACAATTCTGTTTTATCGAGTGACAATGTCGAATAGTAGTTATGCTTGTGTACTACTATCTGCTAGCTCGGTCATCCTCAGTTATTTCTTTTCAAACGCGAGGCCTCTGCAGAATATTACCCAGAGGCGGGAGAAACCGGTGTGATCCAGTTCTGAGTCCACCTCTCTTACTCTTCCCCGACAGCCTGCAGCTGGGAGAGTGGAGTACTCTCGTGATCATCACTGAACTGTGTGTGTGTGTGTGTGTGTGTTTGAGTGCGTTTGCCCGAGTGCTCATGCGTGTAGGCGGGAGGCTGTGTGGATGTGTTCTCCATTATGAACTTTGTATGCTCAGGTGGCTGAGATTACCATTGATTTTGTCGTTTTTTTTCCTCCCGTCCTCCAACCCGCCTCCAACACTGGAGGCAGGCTGGGACACACACACACACACACACACTCCTTTGGAGAAGTGATGCCTCTCTCTTCTGCCCAACCATCTGAGCTGCTCGTAGCCAGGGTGACAACACCTGTCTGTAACACCATCCTCTCCGTTTCAGCCACGACAATTAGGGAGGCTCCCAGTGCTACTGATGCTGTGGCTCGCATGTACCATGCCAGACATCATTTCATTGGTTTCTCCTAAGCCTTTTTGTGCTGTATGGCCCATCCGTTGGCCAATAAACTCGATTTTTTTCTTCTTTTGTTGTTCCAGCAGTGATGGATGTTGGGTGGGAAGGGATGTCAGGTGACCTCATATACTGGAACGAGGACAGATTAGGGAAGCCCACATTGTATTTTGGGAGGATAAACAGACGTCCATATGACATGCAGGCATGAAACGGACTCGCGCAGACTGCTACTCAGACCTCAGAACGAAAGGTTGCAGAATGTAGGGAACATACCCTGAACGGTAACAATGGCCATTACTGACACTGCACTTCTCCGAAACTGCGTTTCCTGGAACTCGCAGAAATCGGGTATTTGCCCGAGCCAGGAAACATAACGGAGCTGAGTGTGTACTGATTGTACAGATATCACCTGGCTAAGACTGTCCTCAAAATGACTGCAAACAAAAGTACCTCTCGCTCTCAAAGTCAAACTCGCCGCTTCAGGAAATCGCTTTGCTCATTAAGCCAAGCAGTGTCTGTGAGAGAGAGATAGAGAGAGAGATACAGAGAGAGAGAGAGAGAGAGAGAGAGAGAGAGAGAGAGAGAGAGAGAGATAGAGAGAAAGATACAGAGAGAGAGAGAGAGAGAGAGAGAGAGAGAGAGAGAGAGAGAGAGAGAGAGAGAGAGAGAGAGAGAGAGAGAGAGAGAGAGAGAGAGAGAGAGAGGAGAGAGAGAGAGAGAGAGAGAGAGAGAGAGAGGAGAGAGAGAGAGAACGAACCTTGAGGCTCCAGATAGCACAGGGGAGCATTTCCAATCGTTTTACAGTATATTTACTTCACACTTGATTCATTTTAGCCGGTAGAATCGATGAATATCCTCCTTTTGAGGGAATCCATTGAGTTTCCAGTCGACCTGGAGGTGCAGACAGGCAGCTCAGACCAGGAGGCATATCAGCCTTCCATTTGTGAGTGTCCACAGAATGTTTACCTTCCAGAGGCCGCCAATTTCATCTCCCTGCCAAGCCTGAGGGCCTGAGTATTTTTTTCTCAGGTGTTGTGGTGAGAAAGCTTGAGTGAAATCATAGCACCTGTCAGACTAAACTTTCGGCAATGGAGAGTTGGTTGATAAGAATGGACATTGATTGATTATACAGAAGGGTTTAAAGCGGAGACACTTAGACACTTAAAAATACTACAAACCATTTTTAGTCTACGAGCCTCGTGGATTGATGAGAGGTCAGGAAAGGATGTAGAGTACAGAACCGTATGGAACGACAGCTCAGTGTACCAAACTCTTTATCCGTCTATAGAGTGAGCAAGACTCAAGCCCAAAATATCTCCATCTGACCCGACCTGTTTCTACTAACTAGAACTTAGTTCATGCAGCCGGTCCAATATGCTGCATTCATGTCCAAAGGAGATATACTGTATATATCCCAGCTTTCTTTTTCTAAACCAAAATTCAACCCATATACAGGAGGTTTTCTCTTCCGTGACCACTTCTAAATAATCATCATCGTGAGACACTTAGAACTCCACCCACTTTTAACTGCACCCATTTTCAACTCCACCCGTAATTGTGATTGGACAGAAGAGGTCCTTTCTCTAGACAATAATGTTTCTTACCTCTCTTTGGAACGTCTCCAATCAAGTGAGCTTTGTTCAGGGTTGTACAGACGGGTTTCCATGCAGTGAGCCTGCTCTAATGGGGATTGTCTGAGGATGGGATGAGTGGCACTGCAGGCCTGGCTTGGAGCGACAGTGTGTCAATCAATAACGCAACTGTGGTGGTGTGGAAAGTTTTGAGTACAGTGGATGTGTGAGAGTCCAGGGGGACCCCTGTGGCTCTCTGGGTAGGCTTAGGACTTGCCCCAGGGGGCACGGGTTTGATTTCCCGGCCCTGGCCATTTCCTGCATGTCATCCCCTCTCTCTCTGCCTATTATGTCCCTCTCTAACAGTCACTATCAAACTGTATGAGGCAGAAAGTGCGAGAAATACCTTTGGAAAAAGGGAGTGGTTGAGGACATGGTGTTTAGAGCTTGGTCACAGGACCATATTGAATAGATCAGCCTACCATTCAAAGTCTGTTTTTCCTTAATCTTTAATCAGCGTTTTCCTACACAGATTAATTCTGTCCTGAATTCAAATCTACATTAGCCTTAGAGGGATACTGTGGAATCAATTTGCATTTTCTTCCCCCGAGGGAACGTTTTTGATGTCCGCTGAATACAAATGAATGGGATTTGAGTTAGATCCGTGCTTAATCAAGAACTTTCCTCTCATAAACATGGCAAAGTCAAGTATAGGAATATGCGCTGTAGTCTGCCAGGGCTTCTGGGGAAAGCAGCATACCCTGCAGGGACGACCGTGGCAGGCTTGAAGCCATGGCTGCTCAATTGATATTCATTGTTCCTCCACCTGCTCGCAGACCAAACCCAGCGACACACAGAAGTTAGAACAGATCTGCTGTAATCCCTGTCCAGCTGGCCTCTGTTGTTACTCTCCCCTTTCCCTGCAGTAGGGGAATGACAATAGCAGTGATTGTAAGTGGAGTTGGGGCCGAATGAGATGCAGGCAGGCAGGCAGGCATAGGCAGCCCTGGGTGAGTGATTTGGCACTTTTCAGATCCGAAAGCAGCATCTCATTAAGCCTAATCATCTGTGGATAGGCTCGGTCACCCTCCGTGCTCCAGTGTCCATGGAGAGCGGGGCAAACCGTGGGCGCTGAGAGCGCAATTAGCTTATCCAAAAGCATGCAGGAGCACAGAAGACGTGTCGGAGGTTCCGACGTTGCCGACGTGGCTATCGCACACGCGGATATTCATTGCCAGGCCGTAGAACCATCCAGAACGTGTGTATCTAGTACACGTTCCGCACAGCTTTCGGCTCAAAGTCAGAGTAACCTTTGTTATCCGTCCATTTACGCGTCTGCACGTTTGCCTGCCGAAATCTCTGTTTGTTTGCCGCACTGTTCGAGAGTTGAAGGCATTCAGGTGGCTCATTAAGATGGGGAAGGAGATAGGATGGGCAACGGCACGGCCTATGTGGTTCTCTTCCGCCACAGCTGTCCATCAAGCAACCTCTCTGCCCTTCTCTGTCTTTCTCCCGCTTTCTTCCTTTCCTCCTCGCCAACCTCCCCATCGCATTTACTCGAGTCGGGGCTCGAAGCACCAACCGTAGAGAGAAGGGAACCTTTCCCGCCTGCTGTTTATACGTCCAATGTGGTTCTCCCGCTGTATAACTCCAGGGTCCATGGACTCAAGAGTTGTTCTTGTGTTCCCAGGTGCCAGTCTCCCCAAGCCCCAGGTGAAGACGGCCTCTCTCGGCCAGGCCGGCAAGGCCCGCTCACCGTTACTCCCGGTTTCCGTGCCGACAGCCCCAGAGTTGGCAGAGGAGGGCCAAAAGCAGCCGGAGGACGCCGCCAATGTGAGTCACATGACACGCGACTTAAGAACGAACCGCACACTCATACGCAAATTGAACATGCTTGGCTACAGTATGAACAGTATTCTGTCATTGTAACCAAAGTCGATTACAATATTCTACTCTTTCTTTGTGCGGCTAGAGTATTCGTAAATGGAATCATGGCCGGTGTTGGCTGGGTTTGACGTCTCCCAGTTCCACAAAGTTGCTAGAGAAGTTATACTTACCCTTTTTCAGCCATTATGAAAAGGAAGTTCCTTTTTGTAGGGACAGAGACCGATTGTTCATAATTGCAGTTCTTTCATCTTAAGCAGCTGGGAAGATCCTAAAATGTGTTATAATGAATTTCCCACCGCAGACAAGTCGACAGTAGACCTTTCAGCACCTGCATATCTAATTGCGACTTTGAATCCCCTCACTTCCACGTGTGTTACATTTGCAGTACGTTGGTTAACTATGGCCCTAATTATAGCGGCTGTCATCCCCAAAGACGTCAGGAATCAAACGCAGGGCAGAACCAACTTACACTGAGACGGGCTAGCTGGACAGCTCACCAGGTGTGAGAGAGCACAGCCATTTCGGATAACTGGACCTCAAAATACATACTCTGGACCTGATTCATATTAAACTTGGTATTTGTTCTGTTCTGGCCTGTCTTCCCTATCTCCTATTCCTCATATAAAATATCTGAGATGATCAGAGAAACCATTACTTAAACCTGTGAGAGACATGTCAGTCTTGTCGGATTGGAGAAGTGCATCGAATGCTATCGGAGGCTAGCTAGTGAAAACGCGACAGCTTTCGAATGCAGTCGAGGGGGACGGCAATAGCGCGGCGCAGACAAAACACCATTAAACATTAACGCCTCAATAACAATAAGGTCGACGAGACATTAGACGGCGCTCCAGCGTTGGAAAGGGAAGCACTGCGCACGGCAACTCTTCGCGGGAGCCGTGGGGGAGTAATGAGAGAACGCAAGAGGAGATGGAGAGATGGAGGGATGGAGGGATGGGAGGAGGGAAAAGGTCAGCAGTCTGCTATCCATCTCACATATCTTTGTAATTGATCTGGCCTTTTCTCATCAGCCAGATAGTCCGAAGGAGTCTCTCCAAATAAATAGGCTGGCATCGATCAAGCACTTATGAAATAAAAATAAATAAAAAATCAAATGTATTTGTATAGCCCTTTTTACACGCAAGCATGTCACAGAGGGCTTCACATATGCCCGTAGAACTGCCCCTCAACCAACCTAAACCCTCAAGGAAGACAAGGAAAAACTCCCAAAAAACTCTCAACAGGAGAAAAAAAAAAATGGAAGAAACCTTGGGAGGAGCAATTCAGAGAGGGATCCCCTCCTCCAGAGACGGTTGGTGGGAGAGAGGAGCAGAACACAGACTAAACATAGTCATACAGTGTCGATGGGTTTTTAAAACACCAAAATCCATTATTCAACTTTATAGATGTAGGACAGGACCGGGAGACTCGCGACCAGGTCCAGCGTTGGCTGACCGACGACCAGGCAGGTGCTGACAACTCAAACCCCCCACACCACAAGGGATGTGTGTGGGGGGGGACAGAGAGAGGAGAGCAGGGATTAGAGAATGCCAGGAGCAGCTAACAGTTACAGTCATAATAGAATGAGATCCCCACCGGTCAAGTGTGGACTGGTGCAGCAATTTAACAGAGCAAAAAAGGGGAATTTGATGCTACCCCACACACCAAGACAGCAACAGCCCCCCTCATTTGGAACATGAAATCTGTTCCAGGGGAAGAGAACTCTAAAATAAGTTATACTTAAAGAATAAGGATGGAAACAACCCGTCCCCTGTTGCCTCCAACTAGTAACATACTTACCTTTAACAGTCGTAGAATTGACTAAACAATAACGTTTTTAACCTAATTTTAAACGTCAAATATTACACCCTTTTTTTGTTTTTGTTTTTTCGAGCTCCCAGACCCAAAGTGTTGTGTTAATTGAGTGTACGGGGAAAATGCAGCCCGATTAAAAGCTCTTTTGGAGAATCCAGGACATGTTAGTGGAAAGTGTGCCATAGATGTGTATGCCATGGCTTCTGCTGGTTCATAAGTTCTGTCGGGGTGGTACTGGAGTGACTGGCCTGGTTTTGGCCCTGCAGTGGGAGGCTTAATTTGTCCGTTTGAAACCTCATAAAGCATATCAGAGCAAACTCTTTCATGACTCCCACTTTGATGTCTTAGCGTTTCATTGAAACAGCTCCTTATTGGTGCCAACCCATTAGTATTCACTGCTGCGGCAGGATTGGCTGACAGAATGCAGCCATTCACAAAGGCACTGCTGACTGATCTATAAATCACTGTGCATCACAAGTACATTGGACCTGGACATTCCAACAATCACACGTACAGTATAGCCAAGTGATGGGAAACACTATTGGATTGTTTCACAGTTTGTGTTTTAACTGAGGGAGGGGAGAGAGAAGTTGTTTGCTAAGTGATCTAATGCAGACTATGGCAGATGGTCAGGGAGCAATAACCTGCATGCCAACACAATAACAGGGGTGTAGGATTGACACTGTTTACATGGAAATGGAAAATGGTTTCATTGACCCACACCAGACGAACTGTCAGATATGAATGGATGCACTTAAGCCTGAAGGTTATATCACCGGTTTTACCAAGAACTGGAAACAATGGATTATAGAGTCAATGGAAATATGTTGCAGGCAGATGGCATAAGGACTAAAAGAGTCAATGAAAGTGGTGTACCTAAATTGTTTTAGGACTATATATTGTTGAGGCGTTAAGCTAATATAAGCACAGACCAAGTCATTGAATTGTCTGTAACATAGAAGGTTATGATACATAAACATGTAACCTTGCAACCTTGCAGGTTGTGGATCTTTTTAATGAAACAAACAGCCAGTATCTTAGATGTTGCCCCAGCTTGTCAACTCCTTTATTTCCCACAGTTGATTCAAAGGGGGGGGGGGGCATTCTGTTTTTTTCTCCTTCAGGTCTACGAGCAGGACGACTTGAGTGAACAAATGGCTAGCCTGGAAGGACTGATGAAACAGCTCAATGCCATCACCGGCTCTGCCTTTTAACAGCTGGCAGGCCTCTACAGACCCACCCATCACCACAGCACAGCAGGACTCCCTCAGGGGACTGGCATGGAGACAGGGAGCGGGTGGGGGTGGTGAAGGTGCCAGGACCTTCATGGAGCCTTCCCACCCTTCAGCCACACCCCCTGAACACACACCACAAAACCTCTCGCCTGAAAGGAGACACGAGACGACGACAAAAATATTTTCATATTCCCCCACGCATTGACTTCCCTTTAAGCTGTCCCTTTTTTCGATGTCCGTTGACATGGCCGCGGTTCGCTTCTTTTGGGGGGGTTTACTTCCCGTTGTTTTTGACGATTGGGGTTTTGAGGACGCGTGCGTGTGACAACCGGACCTACTGTGTGGACCGTTGCCTCGGCCGCCAAAGGTTCCCTGGACCCGAGTTGCCTGGTGACGGGATGTAGCCAAACCTGTTCTTTTACACCCACCTCCCTTATCGATGAGTCGACGGCTACAGCCGCCGCATTTTCTGCTCCCAACGCAAGCTAGGGTCAACTGTCGCGCCTAACTGTGACTGTTCCTCCTCGTTGTAGCCCATTGTCTCTTGTTGCTGCTCAGCCAAACCGCCTCCCTGACTGTGTGCCAGCCTTCCTCCCACCAGAGGACACAACGTGTCGGTGTTGCCAAACGGACCTTGCGAAAACCGGAAAAGACGACAAAAAAATACACACACATGTAACCGCCCTTTTGTTCCCGTTAAAGCGCGTGGCCTCAGTCGCACCGTGAATCAACGAGCATCTGGTGACGTAGGAGTGGGAAGGGCTTCGGAAGGAAGATATCACTCCGCTCCTCTGGACAATCTGTTTGTTTCACCGCCACCCCCCCCCCCCCCCCCCATCGAGACCGCGGGCGTTTAACACAGCGCGGTCACTACCACTGCATCGAACCTGTGCATCGAAGCCCCCATTTATTGTTCTTATAGTTTGAATACGAAAGTGATGGTGAGAATGAGGATGAAGAAGAGGATTCCACTCGCAGTCATTTCACGAAAAACATGTACCTCGGTTTTGTTAAGGAAACGTAATCGAAGCAGTCAAGGGTTGTTTTTTTTCTTGTGTGCAGGGGGAGATTTTTATATTTCAAAAATCAATGCATATTCCATATAGTATATTTTTACATCAGTCTTGTCAAAACAGTTTTTTTTTAACACATGCTGCCATGTATGCTATGCATCACTAAAGACCCGGCACACAACCTCAAGCCTTTCCAACGAAGCAAGACATACACACGAAAGCATGTACACATAATTTATCTGACATACGATGCATCGATATTCTGCTATTTGACTCTTGAACCCTGATATTTGCTATTAGCTGGTCTCTGTTTTCCTTTGAACATGGGCTGTCAGGAGAGGGCTGTGCATTGTTATTCAGAAGAGATGGGGTGACCAGAACAGGGGATAATGTAGTGAATTTATTCAATTGTTCCCAATATTGGAATTCAGAGGCACGCTCCAAGACAACGCCAGGAAAATGACTAAGAAAGATGAATATGTTGTTTTTGTTTGTTAATGCCTACACATGCCCTCAGAGTCAAAGATCAGTCTGTCCGTCCCCCCCGTCCCCCCGTCCCCCATGTTAACACATAGATCATTCCGATTCCTCATAAAACTGCGCTTTCGTGACACTTTTTTTCCTATCGGCTTCTTCGTTTTTTTTCTCTTCTCATCGTTGTTTCGGTTTCTGTCCGTTTGTCGGCTCTTTTGTTGGAAAGAATTAAGAGACGTTTCATGTGCCTATATTTTTTCAGTTGTGTATCTTTTTTCGCTTTGGTCACTTTATTTGAGGTTTGTGTTGAAATGTAAAACGTGCTTTTGTTTCTTTTGCCTCACCCTAGATGCAGGGTACAAATGAGCTCTCATGTTCTGTGAAGAGGGGCAGACGTTGCTCTATATTTTCCGGTATGCTGTACGTGTATTTTTACCTGGGGAATGAATCTCTACAGCAAGACATGATGAATTGCTGTTTTTTTTATTGTACAGTACCATCGAGCAATTGAAGTATAAATTGCTTGTTAACACTTTGACTGGTTGGGGGGGGGGGGGGGGGGGTGATCCCTACGGGGTACTTTTTAGGGAAAAAAAATAATATATTATTTACTGTCCTCCTCTGATCATTATTTATGATGACAATGTGATCATTTCGAAAATCGAGTTAAGTTTAGGGAAAAAACATACTTGTGGCCCTGTCAAGTCCAGACTATTCTGTTTCTACATATAATGCACTCTCCTTTGGGTCTCTCTTCAACAGTGTCCCATCTCTGCAAACACTGTAGGTCACACACAAGATTTTTGGCAACATTTAACGTTAAGGTTTTACATTAATTACCAAGTAACTACATAGCATACTTACTGTAAGTGTCAGGGATAAGGGGATGTGGTAAGGTACAGTTGAAGATTGTGTCACCAAAACAAGATCAAGGTTTATATTCACTAGTGTCATTACTTGTACCGCAAAAAAAACATGATGAACCCTCATTACATAGCAGTTCCTTTGTAACTACAACATTGTTACTATAGGCATCGCCATGTAGTTACATGTCGCTTAATAGAACCTTAACGTAAAGGGTTGCCACCTTTTCTTCATCACCATTTCCAAATATAAGATGTTGTGAAACGACACAAACCTTCATACAGGTAAATAGGATTTACTGTCTTTAATTGTCTCTGTTAGTGACAGTTGGACAGAGAAAACTAAAGAGATAATAAAAGTGAGGCTGGTCTGAACCCCTGCTTTGAGAAGGCCCTTACCAACCATCCACAATACTCATCTCCCTCCAAACCGAACTAAGTGCGTTATTGCAAGCCTGTGCACACCCTCTCAATGGTGCAGCGGTCTGGCTGGGAGGTTCCCAAAGCTGAAACAGTAAGGGGGTGAGTCCCTGAAGCGAGGCCAACTAATGGGGGCCAAACCAAGGCAGATGTCATGTCAGGGGACTGCCTCGTGACAGACCATCTGAGAGAGGTGAACCCCCCCTATGCTTGTTTAGCGACTCTATGTTAAGCACACATCTAGTTTGTCCAAAAACTCTCCTTTTGAAAGCCACTTGGATTGAGTTCTGGGCGATGCAACTCAGTACCAGAGAACGAATGGCTCTGTGGCAGTCGTGAGAAAAGGCGAGGGGCTTTTTCTTCTGTGGGCTATTGGAGCATTGAACCCACAAGGTGACTCAAGGTGACTTTGAGGCTGCCAAATTTGCTGATGAGACAGTGTTTGAGATAATGGGATATTGGGTTTTACTAATGAACTATCAGTGTGCCATTACAAGGATGGGAGCCCTCCAATGTGGACAATTGCCCAATATGGATTACGCTATGGTTATGTTGTTTATAAAGAGACCGTTTCTCGACTGTCGAACAACCTCGAAGCTCCAAAGTGAAGTCGAATCAGTGAAGTCGAATCTTTCAGCAAACTTCTCTCTCAGACTTTCTCGGTAGGATTGTCACTTTTGCATTGTCCATGCAGTGCCAGACATGTGTGCATCTGAGGTAAATCATTCTGAAATGAAGTACACTACCCTCAGCTAGGTAAATGTCCTGTAGCCGGCCATGTTGTCAAGGAAGTGGAACCCCCCCCCCAACTAGTGTCAAACAGGCATTGGGGCACAGTGCTGGTAAAGAGATGAACACTGCATCCTAACTGCCTTTTTCCTTCTACTGCACACTTTTTCCTGGAAATGGTGTTCCAAACGTACAGAAGGATAGAGTAGATTAGCATAGGCCCATTCTACGTTTTAGGTTCGGCGTTTTAGGCTGTGGAAGAAAGGACGGATGCACACTTGAAGAGAAAGGTTTTCGAATGAGGGAAGGATGACGTAAGGAATATCAAACGCTCCTAAAACAGTCTTACTGCTGTACTCATAAAGAGAATCCACTCAGTTTTTTGTTTTTTTTCAATTCTCCCATCAACATAAGGGTTAGGGTACAAAGGGAAACATAGTTCACAAGAGAATGGAGGCGTGTCAACTGTTTACTGACAGTAGAAGTGATGTCAATATCAGTCAGTATTCCATGCTATCAGCTGTGTAGATCCTACGACATGCCTCAGTCGAACTCAAACAAATAGCGCAGGCACCATTGAAAATGGAGACAGACTGATGTGTATGTCAAGACCCTGGCCCACTCTTTCCTTCATAGATGACATTGACAGACAGTTGAACAATGGACAGGAGTCCTGAGTATATGTAACTTTGAATTGATCCTTAAATTGTCCAATTTTAGAGTTGTTAACCAAACTAGATTAGTAATTGCAATATTAAAGTGTACATTTTGTTTATTTGAGTGAAAGGGAAGATGTTGCATACCTTAAAAATATGAAAATCTGGCTGTTTCTACCCACAATGTTGTATACAATTGCTGGTTTTGTAATGCACTGTAGAGCAGTCCAATGTTCCTTTTTTATAGAAATGTTATTTCAATGGTGCATTCTTTTCATTTGATAAATAAAGTTTTGATACAAAACATGTGGTGTCAATATGTATCTCTTACCTTAGAGACATACAGTATCCTAAACTCTTCAAGCAAACAACCAAACTAGATGTGTCACCTTCCATATGTTGACTGTCATTTTGCTGAAAAGAAATGAAGATTGATGTGTGGCAAGATATGATAAACCGATTACGCCTGCCTGTGGTCTCATACAATCTAAGACATTCTAGCATAGATACATTCAAAACTGTTCAGGCATAAAAGTTTAGATACACACAAATCTAATAATAGATATTCTGTCAAAACTGTTCACAGCTAGAACAAGTAGCCTACAGATATTTGTGAAATGGGATCATGCACACACCGTACCAATGGATATTGAAATAATTAACACTGGAACGCAGTGTTCTGGTTCTCGTACACACATACTGTCATATCCCAGGGTTTGTTGTTCTCACATAATCAACACTGAGAATACTGTTCCCACACTATGCGTCTATCCATCTGCCTGTCTGTCTGTCTGTCTGTCTGTCTGCATGTCTGCCCACCTGCCTGCCTGCCTGTCTCTATATCTGCCTCCTCGTCCAGTCAGAGATAGATGAAGGCATATGTCTGACAAACTGGGCTGATTAATAACAGCACAGACCAGCATATGCCATGACAGCCGCTGCACTGCTGGGGGTACAGAGAGGGGAGGCTTGTAGAAGCACCTTCTGTCGGCCTTTCATCCTTCTCAATACTCCCACAGGTTGGAAAATCGACAGACTGACGGACGAGCGGAAATTAAATGCGGAAGGAAAATGACCATACTACTGTTAAGACCCTTATAAAATTCAACCCATAAATGCTAGGACTGAACATAAAGTAACCAGAACTGAAAGGGAAAGTTTCAGGGAGTGGAAAGGGAGAGTCCATCTCCTGGTTTGACCTCATCCTGCCCTCATATCATAAGTGCTTATCTAATGTGGCGTGTTTAAACCCATGTAAAATGTTGTCTGCGGCTAATGGCCCTACATAAAGAATGAGTGATGACACAGCATTTGTATAATAGACCTGTTACCCTAGAGGCATGTTTCTATTAGTTAAAATGTTCCGTTTAATCTTACAATGTCTGATGTACAATGGCTGGTGTACAACCACATTGAATGTGTCTTCCTTCCCTACTAGAAATGGGGAAATACCAGCAACATGTTAGCAAAATGAAGCTCAAAAACAAGTGAATGTCATCAGAGTGCCATTGCATTAGCTTCACAGAACAGGTATTATCGCTCAATAATCTAACGTGCCTTCTCAGCAAATTACTACAATGAGGCAGCAACCCACTCTACTTAGCCTCATCGGGTATGTTCAGGGTGACTGTGATAGCCACAGTAAGCTGATGTCGAGGGAAAACAATGAAAGCAATGTTTTAAAAAACAAATTACAAAAGCTCGGCATTCGCTAGTGTGTACTCCCTATGGATGTTTAAATGAAGCGTTTACCAACCTCTTTAGTGTTTTAAGTATCACACTTCCCAATTCGTAGAACAATAATGATAACAACAGCAGTGTGTTCCCAGCAGGAATAAAATGCCAGCAATGCCTCAAATCTTATTATAGACATCACAGCCAGTGTGTTATGGTGTGCAGGACCACTGTACCCGACAGATACAGAAATGTGTAAAGATTAAAGCCATGTGCTGTATAATACAAACATGCGACACAACTGCACGTCCATTTTTTTTTTTTATCAGACTCTGCAGGCAATCCTGTGCAATCCAGGCACCGCCAGTTGACCCTCTGACCCCGCTGAACATGCACTCTGGCTGGATCACGCAACCGTTAAAGCTTGCCATCGACCCAAACGTAAATGGTGTGTATGGATGAGCGTGGAAAGCCGATGACCTGACATCGCCGACCGAGCCACACACTTAGACCGTGAAACCCAGCTGAGTAGAGCCATGTGTCCGACGCACAGCGTAGTGACGTATATTCATTTAGTACAGTCATTTAGCAGACGCTCTTATCCAGAGCGACTTACAGTAAGTACAGGGACATTCCCCCCCCCCGAGGCAAGTAGGGTGAAGTGCCTTGCCCAAGGACACAATGTCATTTGGCACGGCCGGGAATCGAACCAACAACCTTCTGATTAATAGCCCGACTCCCCAACCGCTCAGCCATCTGACCCCACGTAGCCACAGTAGCTAGCTTCATGGTGATTTACAGCCTGACTTGGATGGACTGACCTACATATGAGAACACCATGCTGTGATGTGGGCCCGTGTTTCGCCCCCAGTCCAGGATGGGCTCGCGAGGCCATGAAGACTGGACGATTTGGATTGGTTGATACGCCGCGGTGCTATGAGAGCTAGCGTGACAACCACTTCAATTGGTAGATGACAGGCCACCAACATGAAATCCTGACAGATAATCAGAATCCTTCATTACAGCTTGGCTTCCCCTTCCCCCGTTGGCTTTCCAGGCTGTCAATACGAGATGGGACTGCGAACAGAATCTTCTAATATAACCTCATTGATGGATCTTCGAATGGATTCTCGCCAGCCTATTTGCAAATAATCCGAAAGACCCCCGCGAACAAAGACAAAAACGGAGGCTGTCTCTCGTGTTTTCACGGCGACAGTGAGAATGTGCTTATCTGCCAACGATGCTGAACCAGACGGGATCAATTGCAGCGCAGGGTGGGCTGGTGCGCTGGCACAGCGGTATCTGTCTGGGTCCGCCAGGGATCCCTTAAGCAGTTGGACAGTCTGGAAACACACACACACGTCCTCACATGTTGCAGCTACTTCATGGAGTGACCTCGTTTTGTTTTGGGCAAATGCAAACAGGGGGTCCTGCGCTGGATCCTCGGGATGAAATGGTGTCAAATCACCCCAAACATGCATGCCGATATCCCATAAAGCAGCCTGCTTTATGGGAAGGTTGTTTCAAATACTTGACAGTATGACAGACACTGTATATTTGGTATATGGTGAAACACAAGGATCACTGAAATAGCCTACACTAGGATGTGTAAAGCACAGATTCTAAAATGTTTTGAAATAGGAAGGATTATGAACACAAACAGCTGTACATAATGGGCTTCAAAATCTAATCTTCTACTTTAGTTTTTAGAGTATTTTCAACCAGCAAATGGAAAGCTATAGTATAACAGGTTTTGTCACTTTGAATTATGTAATTCCAATAGCTTTTTGCGTAATTGTCTCCAAGGTAATTAGGTTTTCTGTGATGGGAAGAATTCTTGTTGACATACATTTTAACATATTTTTGCACTGGATGCTCTACACTACAGTTTGATACAGTGAGTTGTTTGAACCAGTGAAGAAAAAATCTTGCATAGTCCTATTTATTTAATTAAAGAACAGAACTCAATCAATTAATTACTTAAACAAGCTGATAGTGTCCGTGTCTTAGAAATAAGCCAGAAACTTCAGAGACAGAGGTTTTAATTAAAACAATTTAAAGGGAGCTTTCATTGTTTCCCTGAATCCCTAAATTTTTCCCAAAGGGTTACAGGAGAAGCAACAGATGAAATAGACAAGATGACATCACTTAACTTTATGCCAATAAGGTAACTTTCACAAGTAATACATACTTTACACAGCTGAGTAAACCGTAGTGTAAGCTCCGTCAATAGCCTCTTGTGTCTTGTAGGAGACTCCTGATGGATACTGATCTATCAAGTGAAAGATTTGATGTCTTGCATATAGTGGTTTCGATTGAAAAACTGCAGGCTTTTGCTGTGTTGTCTAATCTGATTTTTGTTCACGTGTTACTTCTATCATGGCCTACTTCCTGTTTGCCGGGTCCTTTCATGTTTTCATGTGTCCCTCAGCTGCCAAACGACCACACAATGAGCACGTTGTTTAAAACATCACCAACTCTGTCACCGCATGTCAGTGTCAAGGTTATCAGATTTCAAGGGTTTCTTTTGTGTCTTTCGGCGTTTTCGGTGAGCAGCAGTGTAATCAAATGATAATGTTTAGTTAGTGTCACCTGTTGCCTCCTATAGATTCCAATTATCGCAACTTGGAAATCACATTGTGCACAGCAAACCCTCCATCCTAGACAATACGATTTCCAATAAAGACGTCCACTGTGGAGAGAGGCAGCTTAGGGCTTTGTTTCCGATCGCCACAGGCAGACTTAGAAAACAAAATTTCTGCTATTCACCAGTCTAATAGAATCATTTTTATTACCTCATCTTCAACCCTGGTCACCTCCGCTCAACACAAGCTCTTGTTTGTGCTTTGCTTTTCTCTTGAGGTGTGTTTACGAAGCTCATAACAGTGCTAGGGGAAAACCTGATTGATTCATACACGTCGCTTTGATGCTTAAATGGATTCCTGTGGAACTGCCCAGTGTTATGCTGTGGGGAATGGCAGGTAAACAATACACGTGGGTTGTTTCTATGCTAATATGCACGTCTTCACTACTTGACTCGCTGGGTTCAACACAGGGCAGTGTGCAAGGTCATGATGACCCATGAGAAAGTGTGCTCAAGGAAAGCTCTTTTGCATACCTTCCTCTGACTTCAGTTAGTCTTTTACCTTTTAAATCATGATTTGCCACCCTCAACAAAGGTGACCTCGGAGAGAAAAGGAGTTAATAGAAATCCACCGAATTGATAGCCTGAATAATAATTTACATTTCCATCTGGACATAACTAACAGTACAAGGCATGGCATAATGAAATGGCATTTTGAGTTTTTCACATTAGGGGGTTCTTATTTCCAAACCGCATGCTTGAACACAACCCCACAATGCCACTTGTCCAAGCTCACACACAATTATGCGTCTCAATTTACCCCATGCCCCCCACATCAGAACAACCCTGGATATATTAGGGTATTGACATACTGAAAGCCTGCAAATCATTTGTAAAATTCATGGCTTCAGATGCTTCTGTCAAGACTACATCTACGGGTGTGAGAGGCAGCGGGAGGAGAGAGAGGGGGGCCGTGTGTGTGTGTGCATGTGTATGTGTGTGTGTGTGTGTGTGTGTGTGTAAGGGAGGGAGGGGGGAGGTGTTGTGCCCATATTATGTGAGTGCCAGGAGAAGGATCAAGTCAAGGACTGCTGGGATGTGACTGGTGCTCTTACCCAAAACACACAGGCAGCCTGTGATTTGAGGCAACCAATTTGGGTTCCGCTTTTCAGACCATCTCCATTCGCACGTCCTGGAATTACTGCCAATCACTCTGGCCATTGCCTTTGAGGAGTGGGTCTGGGCGGAGAGCGTTTGCTAACGCAGGCAGTGCTCTCGCAATGAGCATTGATTTCACTGTCTGAATGACACAATTTGAGGTTTCAAGGTTTTTCCGATGTGTCTAAAGTCTGCTTCGAAATGTAAAAATTCCCTTGAATGTTTCCCATGCAGACACTGATATGAATATGTGAATATTGAAATGAAGAATACGCATAAATGTAGCGCTGAGAATTTTTTTTGTAGGCCTGTTAGCTATCTTTGTACATCATCTCCTGTCATTGAACAGGGTAGGGTCTAAACCACCAGATTAACTCATATATCAGACCACAGCTCAGCTCCAGGAAATGATTTACATTTCAGAGAGGAATAACTAAATGGCAAAGAGATTACTAAGAGTGTACTGGCAGGTTTGCTTGGCCAGAATACTTGCTGTACAAGAGCTATAAGCCATTCACTTTCAAATGTGAAACATTAACATAATTACTGTCAATCAAAACCCTACATCAAAGTTATGTATTTTTTATGTGCATTTGTTTCATGAGAAACTCTTTCCCTCGCTCATGACCGCAATAGGATTTTCTATCACTAGGCTGACATTGTTCAATTCTACTCATTATTTCTATGAATTCTGTTCAGATACAGCAGTTACGGGTAGAGATTTCATTAATCCTGTATCATTAGAGTTGTTAGACTGTGACAGCACGCTACGATTCGATAACATGTAGCTTAAAAACTTTTGTATAATAATTGCCCAACGAACGGTCCATGAAGCAGGTATAGCGGTACATTGGTTCATTTTCTGTACCGACACCGGGCTGGCCCAATCACATGTCTTACTACCCCCCCCCCCTCCTCCCCTCCCCCCTATCCTCTCAGATCGATGCCGTAGCTGAGCCAGAAATGGACGCATGAACTGATAGTTACACCTATCAAATAAAATGGAACAGCTCCATATCTGTTCCATCTTATTTCATTTGAGCTCATTACCAGTATGGAATAGAGTACGGAATTAAACTTGTGAAGATGATAAAACCGGTGACTTCATTTACACTCATTTGTTTTGTTGAGTTTTGTCCGCACGCCACCATTAGAGTTAATGTGTCACGACGTGAGGTGGGGTTGGACACAAACGCAGGGGAGTCGGCAGGCATGGCAGAAACAAGGGTTTTATTTCTGAAAAGATAGGGTACTCACACGGACAGGTATGGTAAGGACAAGACAAAGACTGGACACAAAACAGAAACCTAAATACACAGAACCAAACGACACACAGGTGGACACAATAACGCTAACGAGAACAGATGAAGACAATGACAGGGAAACACTAGGGCAGGGAAACACTAGGGCAGGGCAAAAAACTGAAACCGGGGGGGGGCACGGCTGTGGCCGTGACAGTACCCCCCTCTCAAGGGACGTCACCGGACGTGCCACAAGGCCGGAGCAGGTCCGGAGGTCTGCCCGGAGGCAGGGCAGAGGGCCGGGGCAGGTCCGGGGGTCGACCCGGAGGCAGGGCAGAGGGCCGGGGCAGGTCGACCCGGAGGCAGGGCAGAGGGCCGGCGCAGGTCCGGGGGCCGGCCTGGAGGCTGGGCAGAAGGCCTGTGGCCCGGAGCAGGTCCAGGGAACCACCCGGGAGCAGGACAGGCACAGGGGACGGGGGCAGGACAGGCACAGGGGACGGGCACAGGGGACAGGAGGTGCCTGGGAGCGCGGACGAGGGGGCGCGGACGAGGGGGCGCCTGGGAGCGCGGACGAGGGGGCGCCTGGGAGCGCGGACGAGGGGGCGCCTGGGAGCGCGGACGAGGGGGCGCCTGGGAGCGCGGACGAGGGGGCGCCTGGGAGCGCGGACGAGGGGGCGCCTGGGAGCGCGGACGAGGGGGCGCCTGGGGGCGCGGACGAGGGGGCGCCTGGGAGCGCGGACGAGGGGGCGCCTGGGAGCGCGGACGAGGGGGCGCTTGGGAGCGCGGGCACGGCGGCAGGCGGCGGCCAGAAGTCCTCGGGCGGAGGAGGCGGCGGCCAGGAGTCCTCGGGCGGAGGGAGGAGGCGGCGGCCAGGAGTCCTCGGGCGGAGGGAGGAGGCGGCGGCCAGGAGTCCTCGGGCGGAGGGAGGAGGCGGCGGCCAGGAGTCCTCGGGCGGAGGAGGCGGCGGCCAGGAGTCCTCGGGCGGAGGAGGCGGTGGCCGGGGCACAGGGCAGGACCGGGGCTGGGGCACAGGGCAGGAACGAGGCTGGGGTACAGGGCAGGACCGAGGCTGGGGCACAGGGCAAGAACGAGGCTGGGGCACAGGGCAAGAACGAGGCTGGGGCACAGGGCAGGACCGAGGCTGGGGCACAGGGCAAGAACGAGGCAGGGGCATAGGGCAGGACCGAGGCAGGGGCACAGGGCGAGAACGAGGCTGGGGCACAGGGCAGGACCGAGGCCGGGGCACAGGGCAAGAACGAGGCAGGGGCACAGGGCAGGACCGAGGCTGGGGTACAGGGCAGGACCGAGGCTGGGGTACAGGGCAGGAACGGGGCTGGGTACCGGTGGCAGGTGGCCGAGACTCCCCGGCAGGAACAGCCTCGGTGCTCTGGGTGCTGGGCGGCGCAACCTTGTTCGTCCGGGCGCAGGGCGGCACAACCTCAGAATGAGGCAGGGGCACAAGGCAGGATCGAGGCAGGGGCCCAGGGCAGGACCGAGGCTGGAGTACAGGGCAGGAACGGGGCTGGGTGCTCTGGGTGCTGGGCGGCGCAACCTCAGGATGAGGCAGGGGCACAGGGCAGGATCGAGGCAGGGGCCCAGGGCAGGACCGAGGCTAGAGTCGGGGTTCAGGCTGGGGCTGGAGCCGGAACCAGGACTTGGGGTGGGCCCTCCGCTGCAGGCTTCGGGGTCCACCAAAAGCAAGTCGGGTCCCTAGGAAAGGGTTCGGGGAACTCTCTGCTGGGTCCATTTGTGGTCTTGTCCTTCTGTCACGACGTGAGGTGGGGTTGGACCCAAACGCAGGGGAGTCGGCAGGCATGGCAGAAACAAGGGTTTTATTTCTCAAAACCGGGAACAGATAGGGTACTCACACGGACAGGTATGGTAAGGACAAGACAAAAACTGGACACAAAACAGAAACCTAAATACACAGAACCAAACGACACACAGGTGGACACAATAACGCTAACGAGAACAGATGAAGACAATGACAGGGAAACACTAGGGCAGGGCAAAAAACTGAAACCGGGGGGGGGGCACGGCTGTGGCCGTGACATAATGCTTCTTAACAGGAAAATTACGATACCCTCGCGTTCTCCTCCGGTAAGATTTATAAGAGACGGCTGATTGACGAACAGTGCCTGTCCACACAGGTGCTACCGAAGTCGTATCTGTAAAATTTAGTAGGATTCCTTTTAAAATACATAACTAAATCCTGTTTTATCATAACAGGGTACGGAAATACCAGTTTAATAATAGTTTTTTTTTCTTCTAAATCCAAGGTTGGTCCTAATCGTGCGGTCAAACTATTCTGATCGAAACCATCTAAAGTAATTTATTCTATTATTCTTTAGAATTCATGTAACCATTCCAGTCGTATATTTTGCATTTAAGAGATGGAACTATCAGCTATAGGACACTAGATATCTATAGTAGTGTTATTGTTCTCCAGACCAGAATAATATTGATGTATTGTATTTAGATATGCCTGTAGAGCAGCACAAACAGATACAAACAGATTGATAGCAAATCGTTTTTTTGCTTATTTCTTTGCCTTTTTTTTCGCCATTTGAATGTATAGTGCCTTTTTGCTCGTTGGTGTGACAACATGCAAATAAATGTACTCTAATAAAAGCTATTTCACAGTTGATCTAGCAGCGGCTTCATCATCAAACACAAGTCTCTCCCTCTTAACAGATCTCATGGCAAATTGGCTTCTCTCCAAATTCAAGCCAAGGCAACAGGAGGAATTGCCTCGCCCATGTTTCCACAATGCCTCCCATGAAGCTGAAAACTCTATCACCTTCCTACCCCTTGATTGTAGCGAGAGTTACACACTCTCGCTACACTCATTTAATTCATAACGTTTGAGTTCAGGGTGTGAGATCTTCAAGTGTGTGTTAGTGGTCTTGTTGATCGTCCAGGCAGCTCGATGATCATTGCAAGATAAAAAAAAAAAACCACTCAATTCACTGTCTGTGTGCCTTTGTCTTCATCATCCGAAATAATGAGAAACCAGCGAGTGGTACCGCACTGCTCTAGACATCTTGTACCTGCCTACAATACCTGCCCGACAGGGGAAACAGTGATTAAAACTGCTTCTAATCTTTCCCTTGTTCAAAGCTAACTCTCCCCGGCTCCATCCCCAGGGCGGTTGCAAGCATGTGGGACGATGGGTGGAATAACCAACGGGCCAGAGCCTGAGGAAATATCTGTCAGGAAGTTGGCACCAGTTCCTCCTGAAGTAATACCTCTGTGGTCGAACTGTGACAGAGCTCTGACACCGTCCGCCTGCCTCGGCCAGGTAACGATCCAACCCAAATGATGGAATCAATGAGGTGGGCGAGCAGAGTGGTTTCAGGCGTGAGCTTGTGACAACATGATTGAAATGTAGCGTGCAAACAGAGGTGGGGGGGGGATCTCTCACTGCCGTTTAGAAGAGCAGACAGGAAGCAAACAGACTGGAGCGGCGGAGGGAATAAATTACTGGCCACTGAGTGACTTCTTGGCAAAGAGCAGAAGAGGAAAGCGCTCTGGTAGGTCAGAACAGCGCCGGAGGGGAACCCAACAGGTCGCTTTGTAGGTCAGGGTTTGGGAGAGTTAGCCAAGGTTGAAGAGAGAGTCTAAGTCTGTCTCTGAAGACAATTTTTCATGGATTGAACCACAGGCCTTGTTATATATTGATGAAATAATTAGGCCAATTCACTGCTTAATCAACTACCGGCTGAGAGCAGCTGATAGCAGCTTCTGTACCATGTTCAAAGAAACTGCCTTGGAAAAACAAAAACAAAAATGATTTTTTTGTCAGGAATAGAAAAAATACATTATAGTCTGATGGTTCAAATTGTATTGAAAGAATAAAAACACTGAATGCCATCTATCTGCCTTACAGCATATTAAGAACATACCCCAAAATACCCCAGACACTAGCCTTGCACCTGAACAAGGAATAAACAATGTTACAATAACATGTAACTGATCAGGACCTTGAACATTCAGCCTGCCAAAGTAATTCCTAAATAAAATATTGTGTTGATATTGGTTTTGTAGGATCTATTTTTCTTAATAACTTTCGGTACAAATCCATTGCCGTAGGGTCTTTTTATACTTTTAGGCAGAAACTACAAGACAAAAACACTCACACACTCATCCTGGCCCTCCTGCTTGGTCGTCCTAATGAAAGATCAATTAGCTGTTCCCCTGCTGAAGCATTGCTGCAGCTGTAGGGAGGGGCCACGGCCGGGGCCGATGTCATGTGTTTGCCTGATTAATTCCACAGGTACAGACACTGTTATTGCTAACAGGCACCCAGCGCCACCTCAACCCCTATGTGATTGTCCCTCTAGGTGAGTCCCCAGGCCGATGACTTCGTCACTGTGATTGCCTCGAAGTGATGTGCTCAGACCCACAGCACATTACAATGCATCAGGCAGGATAGTGCAGACGTTTGAGACATTTCAACTGCCGTCTTCTCTGCAGTTCAATAATTCAATGTAATAGAAAGAGAGAGTGAGACAAAGAGCAATAGTGTGTGTGTGTGTGTGTGACAGAGAGACACAAAGGGAGACAAAAGAGAGGGGGGAGAGAGAGAGAGAGCCATAGGCAAGGAGATGGACGGAGAGAAAGAGAGAGAAAAGGAGAGAGGGAGAGAGTGAAACAGAGCTAAATAAGGAGGCGGGGGAGCTGACCTCCATGTTAATGACTCTCAGAGCCCATCCATTATGAAGCGTTGTCACGTTCTGTGGATCCCCACCTCTGCTGATGACTGTGCCCTTTTCAGCAGCTGTCTGGACGGACCTCAAACCCTCTCGCTGAACAAAAAACAAATCCAACCATAAGGAAAACGCTACCATGCTTTCCCGCAGGCCTACATTCACATCGTGGCGCGAGTCCGTGCATTTCCATGTAACGTTTTCCTTCATTAGTACCTTGCATGCTTACGGTTACGATTTCACCCCTTACGCCGTGTTGATTTACAGGCCTTAGTTGTACGACCCACAGTTCCATCCTTGCTTGTCAGCACCATGGACTGGTCCTCCGAGGTGACATCTAAGGAGCTGCCTGTCACCAGCTTTCACAGCATGGAAAACCGACCAATTCATGAGCTTTCCCAAGATATTACCCTCCATCCCTGAATGGTCTTTTCTCTATTCCCAAAGGCTCCTTTTGAACTGTCATTCTGAAATATGCTCTGGCAGATTGCTTTAGACAGCACACACGGGAAAACAAGACAATTCCTGTCAGTGCAGGGCAGCATGCAGGAAGATGTATTACAATACATTCATAATTTATCCCGAATTTAGGGTAAAAACAATCAGGGTTGAGTAAATGTTTTTCTATGGCTTGCTGCCTGGGGTTATTTGCTGAGGCAAGGGAGGTGTCTCACATCCAATCTGTTTAGCGTAAAACTTAATTATTCCTTTGACATATTACCATGCATGTGATGATGGTAATGTACTTTTTTGCCTCAGAGACAGCTCCATGACTGACTTCTTGTATAACACACACTCACACACACGCTCTCGTTGAAGAGAGTGTCATCATTTGAACGACCAATTATGTTATTGTGAGATGAGTTGGCTTTTCTTGTCAGAATTCTTCACTGAAACATTCAGGCAGTATGTAAGTAACTCTAATGTCTAATGTTTGTATCTTTGTTCACAAACATTGTCTGAGGGATAAGATTGACAGTGAATTTTTTTGAGGGGACCAAAGCTTTAGATACATTTCTAGGAGTATGTTTGTCCAATTCTTTTGCCAGATAGCTTATTCAAGAACACTTAATTATGGAATAAAAAAATGGCAAGCCTAGTCCCTCATGTCAAGATAAGACCAACTGACGGCCAAGCTTCCAGAACGTGGCCTGCAGCCACCGACAACGATGACACACGCAGGCCACAATAGGCAGGCAGCAAACCGCAGCCAGCCAGGACTTGATAGCTTAACCATACAAATAATTATTTTGAACCAAACTTTCTCACAAGGCAATTTGAGACGCACGACGGCATTCATCCAAAATGACGTCTCGTAAGACATTAGAGAAGCATGTCACCAGCTGCTCAGCGACAGTGATTGTGACAAGTGTTGACAAGTGAAGGCAGAACTAACTAAGAAGAGCCTTTCAATGCAGGATTTTAAAGCAAACATTTTACATTAAGGTTAGGCTGAATGTTATAAAAGGGCAAATGAAGTTTATGTTTTCAAAACAAGACCAATGTTCAAATCCACTTAACACTGGAAAGCCCAATGTCCCCATACCCAGTTCCACTTCTGTGATAACTTGCACCGTTTAACTGTAATGAAGTGCATTGTAACTACATGGAACTACACAGCAGTTCTTATTTAAGATCAATGCTGTTAATATAGGTAGCCTACTGTTATGTTGTGACATGATAGTTCATGTAACCTTAATGACAAGTGTTGACCAGGATTCGATTTGAAACTTATATATATATTTACATTTACATTTATTCATTTAGCAGACGCTTTTATCCAAAGCGACTTCCAAGAGAGAGCTTTACAAAGTGCATAGGTCACTGATCATAACAACGAGATAGCCACAAAACATTGCGAGTAGCCAAAACATGAAGCAGAACCATAAGAGCATGTAGTTAAACAAGTTACAATTAAACAACATGAACTGCTATAAGTGCAAGTGTACCTGTGGAAAAAGCAAGCAACAATAATAAAACAATATATCACAGCGAGTACAAAAATTTAAGTCAGTTACCACTAACCACAAGAGCAACAAGTCTCTAAGCAAGAGTCATTGTGATCCTTGAGGAAACTAACATTGGGTCAAGCGAACCATTCCTAAGTACCGTTGTACTCCCGGAACAAGTGCGTCTTGAGCCTTTTCTTGAAGGTGGAGAGACAGTCAGTGTCTCTGATGGAAGTGGGGAGTTGATTCCACCACTGGGGGGCCAGACAGGAGAAGAGCTTGTGTTGGGACCGGGCGGTCTTGAGCGGTGGGACCACCAGGCGGTTGTCTGAAGAAGACCGTAGGTGACGGGTGGGGGTGTAGGGCTGCAGGAGAGACTTGATGTAGACGGGTGCAGTCCCGTTCACTGCTCGGAAGGTCAATACCAGGGTCTTGAATCTGATACGGGCCATGATAGGTAGCCAGTGGAGAGAGATGAGGAGCGGGGTAACATGGGAGCGTCTGGGTAGATTGTAGACCAGGCGGGCCGCTGCGTTCTGAATCCTCTGAAGAGGGCGGGTTGCACATGCTGGGAGACCAGCGAGCAGCGAGTTGCAATAGTCCAACTTGGAGAGGACAAGTGCTTGGACTAGCAGCTGGGTGGAGTGCTCAGACAGGTATCTCCTGATCTTCCGGATGTTGTAGAGGGTGAATCTACACGACCGGGAGACTGCAGCAATGTGGGGGCGTGAGGGAGAGCTCGTCGTCCATGGTAACCCCAAGGTTCCTGGCAGACGATGAAGGGGTCACCGTCGCAGATCCCAGGGTGATTGAGAGATCGTGGGAGATGGAGGGTTTAGCCGGGATGATGAGAAGTTCTGTTTTGGCGAGGTTCAGCTGGAGGTGGTGCTCGGTCATCCAGGCGGAGATGTCTGTGAGGCAGGCCTCAATCCTAGCTGAGATCTGTCGGGGGGAACGACAGGTACAGCTGCGTGTCGTCAGCGTAGCAGTGGTAGGAGAAGCCATGGGAGGTGATGATTGGTCCAAGTGAGGTATATATATATTTGAAAATATAATCTGAGTTCACATGCTGTCTTTTTCTTGTGGTAATTATCTTAGTCACAACCCTGTTTAAACATCGTGTTGCTTCTATAATGGCATTTAAACTAGACACTGTGGAGCGGAACAGTGTGGCCTTTCACAAAGTGAAGCTGGGGCCAATCTCGGTACACAGGCCCCATTTCAATGTTCAAGCATGTTATTGCAGTTCCCTCTAGAGTTCCACACGCAGAGACGGAGTGGAACAGTATTACCTGTCTTATTAACCCTGTCTCTCATCACGTAACTCGCTGGAGTGCCTACTGCGTCGCGCTCACGGCCACACAATGGAGGCAACCTGCAGCGACAACATCTGATTGCGTATGTGCATATGTGCCTCGCGGCAGGAAGTGGGGCATCTGCGTGGGGAGGAAGCGGGGTGGCAGAGTTCCCATGGTTCCTCCGAGCAGCTGTCATGTCTCTCACCATCAAGCCGACTGAGGGAACTCGGAGACCAGGCTCCACCTCGTGTGGAACGGAGGGGCCATTCCGGATTCTTCCAGGGCTAATGTGACAGAACTGCTCAGGGGACCGCCAGGGACTCTCAACTCGGTCATGCAAAGGGAACGACATTGGCTATGCACAAGCCCCTGGCAGACGCAGTCGAGCCCTTAAACACAACCGTATGACAGGCATACGTCGTGCAGGGCATGCGCCGTATGCAGTGCGGGAGACGTAGCGATGCATCTTCTGTCGGCCGCTCGACTGGAGAGGACCGAAGCTCGGATGTGGCTATTGGGGGGAGGCGTTTTGGAATCTGTGTTTTGGGGATGTTGGCTGTGGGACGAACGGTGGTCGTTTGAGTTTGGATTGTTGATGTAGGTCAACAGTAGGAGCTGTTGAAGCATCTCTTGAATAGGGATGGAGGCATCTGGTTCACATGATTACTGGTCTATGCCCTGACTCCTGTCCAGTTACATTAACTCCAACTCGGTAGTGTGTGTCTAGCTTGCGACTAAATACAATATTTATACGTGTGAATTTAAAAGTATAATGGAATACATAACATATAGTACAGCACGCAAGACAAAGTGTAGGAATGACATATGTCTCGCGTGTAGGAATGTAGGAATAAGCCGCATGTACACTAACAGAGCTGAGAGTTTGTTTACACCTGCTTTAGCCATTTCAGAAACCACCAGTGACCGAGAACCGTCCAGTCATCAAGTGTGAGTGAAGTGTGTCAGAGTGAGCGGAAAAAAACCCTGACAGGGACTCTGTGACCCGCCATGGGGAAGGAGAGGATTAAGTGTCCCTCTCGTCCTTTAACACGTCCCCAGTGACTGGCTGGTTTCCCCTCAGATGCCTGCCTATGACTATGCAGCATGACGTTGGGACTGTGCAGCCTCACCCCCACCCCACCCTCTTTTGTCCCCCAGGGCCTGGCTCTTTAATTGGGAATCAACGCCAGCTAGGCAGGGCTGTTGGCACTGGAGCCTGAGAGAACCAGGACTGTAATTAGAACCTTCTCACCCCAGACGGCGGGCTCCCACTGGCGGGCCAACTCTGGTTAACAAGCTGCTTCAGTTCTAACAAGGGGATCTATTGTGGCCTCCGCTCTCCGATGCTGTTGGTGCTAGCTAAGATCAGATGCTGTTGGTGCTAGCTAAGATCAGATGCTGTTGGTGCTAGCTAAGATCAGATGCTGTTGGTGCTAGCTAAGATCAGATGCTGTTGGTGCTAGCTAAGATCAGATGCTGTTGGTGCTAGCTAAGATCAGATGCTGTTGGTGCTAGCTAAGATCAGATGCGGTTGGTGCTAGCTAAGATCAGATGCTGTTGGTGCTAGCTAGATCCAGAAAATATGTGAGAAGATGGGAGGCAAGGCCCAACTGACTTTCAATGGAGAAATAGTGATTGTGATCTCTGTATTCTCAGGTTATCCAATAAGTCATTCACACTGTTCATCATTCACTTAATTTTACAATAACTTGAATGCAAATAACAAATTGTGCATCACGCCTAACTAACACACAATAACAAACATATTTAATGAACCGGAGTGATGGAAGTACGGGAACTTATAAATGATGTTATTTGCCTAATTACTTTATTATCCCAGATTATGTTATTAGCTTGTCACATGTAGTTACACTTTTACACTTTCACATTCAAGCAGAATGCGTTATTACACAAGTCAATCTTATTGGTTAGTTTATATTTTACTGGTCAAAGGAAGCCTATAGAAAATTCTCAGTCCAAGCCTCGCTACACTGTGCACCTAAAGTCAAAGCCATTCATTAGTCCTTAGGATCAATAGGTTTTTTTTACTTCACAATCTGGGCAGCACAGAACAGTTGCTTACAATTGTTTGCGTTCGAACCTCTTGGGCAGCAATTCGATCAATCACATCGTTTTACAATCCTCTTATTACATGATGTAGCCTCCACAAAGGAATAATGAGTTGCAGTGTTAGTATTGTGCTGTAAAAAAAAAAGGTGGTGATCCCAGCTTGTAGACTGATGATAGATAAGTGTATCTCCTGTCAGTTCTAGATGTTGACGATATTGACAAAACAATATATTTTTTAGATTTTTATGAATCCATTACCTAAAAAGTTTTAAAATTATAAAAGGTTGTGTACTCGCCTACAAAGAAAGAAGTGGAGTTCTGCAGTGTCAGTCAACAGAGAACTTTCATCAGTCTTCACAGATAAGTGTGTACTTGTGTGAGAATGTGATACCAGAGCTCCATTGACTACTGGAAAACATCACCCTCCCAATCTATTTCATAACTAGTATTCTTTGTTTTGGGCAATGTGTTTGTCAGAGATTTTTTTTTTATCACATCAAGGGAGAATTATTTAATGATGTGATGACGGGACCGATGCAGAACACATCACATTCAGCATATGTCACTGGATTTGTAATGTGATCTTGTCACCAGGGGATTCATCAACACTTTTTTAGGAAGACTTTAAAAGAACAAAAATAAATTTTGCTTGCAACTCTCAAACTCGCTCTCTTTCAACTTGTTCCCACAATAATCAGCCTACCTAACAAAAACAGCTGTAAGGTCCACACAAACACCCCGTATTCAGTCAGACACCCGGCTAAAGAATCCTCATCGTAAAACAAGACCTCAATCAGTAGCCCTCCTCTTCTCCTCTCCTTGACAAACTCAAAACAAAGAAAGTCTCGGACACGAGGCCATAAAAAGGGTAAAAAAGAGACGTTTCTCAGTAAAGTAGACTGACCTCAATCTGCCCTACCCTCTGCCTGAATGATTGGAATCTTAACCAGAGATACTCTTCGGTTGCTATGTCGAGAACAAAAAGCAGAAAACCATTTCCTGTGTCTCTGAGCCAATCATCAGCTCTGATTTATGTTCTAGCTGAGCGCTGAGCGCTGTTCTCCTCAGGTGGAAGAACGGTTTACAACCCCCCTGCCTCTATTGAAAAACAGGAAAGGTGGCCGGTTTACTGCTGCATAACGTTAAACATGTGTGCTGAAAGTGAGGGCCAGAGGATTTTTTGGGTAGGAGTGTGGAGGAGGGTTCTCGAGAAGGAGGGAGCCCAGAGACAGGGCTCCGAGTCACGGTTGCTTGTCTTTCTTCCTTTTGCCAAGACACTTGACGAAAGTTTCCCACAGACAGAATCCCACGAATGTGAAATACAGCCCAACCGCTTCAGGACAGAGTGGTACGGGAACGTCCTTGGAAGCCAAATCAGGCCTTCAGCTCCAAAGGGTCTCGGTAATATAGAACAGTGTAAGGTTCATGCTGTGCCTATATTCGAATAGTGCACTTGATTTGGGGAAGTCCTCAGAATGACTGGACACGAATGGGGACGTAAGGCCAGCTGTCGTGTTTTTCCTCAAGCAATATTCTTCACGTTAATTGATCTGTACCTTTGTATCGGTATTGATGGCATGATTTACATGCTGACTATGTGACAGGATGATTTGAGCTGTTTACAGGACAGGTGGATAGTAGGACTGACAGGACACGGTATATATATATATATAGGCTATTGTCATAAAACATTTCTCTTCTCTTTGTCTTTCTACACTGTAGATTCTATTCTCAGAGTAAAAACCTACAAACATCCTATAAACATATCTTTGCTATCGGTAACGGACCGAAAAGAAGCAATAAAAACTCATTTTTCCCTGCAATGATTTATGTGTCACACAGACTTGTAATCAGACATGACACAGCGAAATAACAGTGGATAATGATGATTTCCAGTCTAATTTCATGCCCAAACTACTTACGAATTTTTTAAGCGTAGAATTATAGTGATGGGGAATGTAACTCACAGGATGCCCTTTTCCCAGTGAGGTTATACTCTGCTCTACAATCTTTAGACCATTTTGATGTAGATTTCTCAGAAATGAATAGCTTTCTTTTATACCCAAGAGGGCAATTTTGACCACTCAGAAGTTCAGTTCCCCAACAGCAAATTGTTGAATTTACTGTGGCAAATGCCTGCACACAACCAAGGCTTCTATAACAATGTAATAATTTACAAGAAACAGCACGAGGTTGTCACGTGGAATTTGTTTTAATCATTGCCATACATTGCGTGTGAGCTTCATAATCTGCAATAACAGGACGTAGAATAATAGAACTGTCTTGTTCTTCCTGCAAGTTGAACATTTTATGCAAAACCATGGTCCATTATAATATGCAAATAGGATCCTCTGGACATTTCATATGCAAGCATCTGCCAAGAAGCCCGTTTTTAATTTCTCGTGAACTGATAAC
The DNA here is from genome assembly GCF_963692335.1 of Osmerus eperlanus. Taxonomy (NCBI): domain Eukaryota; kingdom Metazoa; phylum Chordata; class Actinopteri; order Osmeriformes; family Osmeridae; genus Osmerus; species Osmerus eperlanus. The sequence continues at coordinate 5,625,857 of NC_085035.1, forward strand.
AACTTGGCATCAGAGAGCCATTAGCGAATGCAAATGCTTCTTCCTGATTTCCGCCTGGCACTCGTCCCCTCCATAATAAACTGATCAGACGGCCTTCACAGGCGCCACCTCTCCAGGACTAAACATATGGAGGGGGCCGTCACTGCTGCATACCTTGATACCGTCTTTGGCCTGGACCTTCTGGAGAGAGCAAAGTGATTAGCTCATTATCAGAACGCTCGTCGGCCCTGTCATACTGTTCCGCCAGGCGAGCCAAGCTCCCAGGCTGTCAAGGATATTTAAATGGAGGCCACTTTTAGAACTCGAATCGGAACGCACAGAAACAAGGTTTTATTGGTTACCCTAAATTCAACAATGTGGAGTAATCAAGTGCAACGTGAATGGATATCTGCTGAACATCCTGTAGTACAACCTTTTCCCATACCAACATTTTTTAAATTGTACCAAATAATTCGGGGCACTATATATAGTAATCAACTAATCTCTCCGATAATATTCTCCTTGGTTGTCTGAGCAGTGTGTCTGCAGGACTGTACTCAGAGGGTGGTGTAGTAAGTGAAAACCAGTGATAATCAAAGAGCATTGAGAGTAGATGGAGATGCCAGGAGTGAAAGTCAGAGTGAGAGGTTGTAGCAGTGAATTATTCATGAGGAGAAATTCTCCGACACGGTTTAGTGGCTGCCTCCGTCCATCGCCATGGGGATATTTGAATGGACGAAGAAAAAGAAAAAAAAAGCTTAAATGCCAATGGGCTCAGGAAACATGGTCCCTGGGTGGATCTCAGAAAGAGCCGGAAAGAGAGAGAAGGTAAACAAGAGGTCCAGCCTCCACACTGCCGAGGCACCCCGGAAGGACAGGAGTAGTCAAGGGAAGCTAACATGCAGACTCAAAGCAACACACACACACACACTTAGTAGCTATTGCAACAAATGATTTGGGGAACAGGCTATATTTGTGTTGTCATGCACTCTACAGACAACAAGCAAACCATGTGTTTAATACCTAGACAGATCAACTAGTGTAGTGAGGTAACTGTCTGCTTGTTTTTTTCCTTCTGCCCAATCAATAACAAGAAGTGTGGCCCCAACCCTGCAGATGCCATATCAGTACTGTAGCCGATGGGCTAATATACTGTATGTCCCTCGCCACAAATGTGGCAATATAATATAGAGATTACACGGGCAAGGATGCATGTGAATATAATCATTTATTTACTCTAAGTAATGCAAGAAATGTACAAGTATTTTTCTCTCACGGTATAAAATCTTCTCTTAAATAAGCAGTTTCCATTCATGTATAATGTAAATTCATGAATCATTTGTTACAAACCCTGAAAACAATGAATCCCTTAGAACCAACAACACCAAAAAAAAAAAAAAAAAAAAAAAATACAATAGTTCGCAATACCAATCCAGCAGATTGCAACCTGACTTTAAAAGTTCCCAGAAGTTAATATAGTATTGCTCATTATTTTTGCTTTTATATATATATATATAAAACAAAAGGTATCTCAATTCAAAATTCGCACACAAAATAAGCATTGTTCTGAAATTATATATAGATATGTACATAAAAAATATATTTTAGTCTAAAAGGCCTTGGTTGAAGCTATTGGTTAGGTAAGGTATAACATTGTGCATGGATCTGTCAAGGACTTCTTAAGCAGACTGGCAGTTGTTCTTGCAGGAGATTCTTCAGCATGGTGGAACCTGCCCCTGGGGCCAAGGGTGCTGAGGACAAAAACACGAGGACAATTAAGAAATGAAACACAAAATGAAACTAAAACATGAGGGTTCACCATGAGAGGCATTTTAGGCGAGAGAAGCACTTTACATAATCCACACTGCAATTTAGAAGTACATTTGAAGTTCATTGAACACCAAGAGTGTTTTTTTTTTGCTCGTCGAGTGTTTGGACTGTATATGTCACGCCCAGGGCGGCTGTGCTCTGCCACCCCGCTGCGCTAGGTGCCGTGTTCGAACCCGTGTTGGCCCCCGCTTGGGTTTCTTTAGCAGTTCTACGTGTTCTAAGACCTAGTGTCACCTAGTGTCACCTGTGTCTTGTTTGGTGTCGCTATTTAAGTCGTCGTCTACGTTTGCGTCTTTGTGAAGTCTCGTCTTTGTTTGACGTTTGTCGCCGACCGGGCGTTCGTCTGTATCTGTCGTGTCCTGTGTTCGGAACTGCGGTTTGTCACCCTGTCTTTGCCACGTGAAATATGCGCTTGAATCCTACCCCTGTGTCGGCGTCCCCGGTTACAGTATACTGCAGGTCAACTCTCACTTCCTGTTTACACCAACTTATCACGGTGTCACCCAACCATACGAGCCATTAGGCACGCATGCGCACCGTCCATGTGCACGCGTGTCTGTGAATTCATGGACGAACGTCGGGCTGACCTATATAAACGGAGACGTGTTGTTTGTGACAGGTGAACAAGGTGAAGCGAAGGAGTCTAGACCTCTTCCTCCTGAGTCTCCTCGAAGAAAGAGACGAAAGCAAAAAGAGCTTCAGATGTTGCACATTTCTGGAGAAGGGGCACACACTCACTGTGAAGTGCACCCGGGGAGGAAGAGGGGGAAAAAACAGTTGGGGGGGGGGGAGAGAATCAATAGGAGGACATGAATGAGAGCCGGGTCAAAGGAAAGTGGGCAAGCTGGCAGGCCAGGGCTGAACTCTGTGTGATCCTATCCAGTGTGGACAGAGGGGATGGGGGGGGGAAGATGGAGACTGGTGAAAGGGTCCCTCGAGAGTGTCTGAATGCGAGTGTCTGTGTGTGCGGGAGAGAGGAGACGGGGGAGACAGGGAGACGGGGGGCAGAGAGATAGAGAGGGGGGGGGGAGTGTTTCGGGCTTAAGAGAAGTCTGCATGTTCCTCCATCGGTCTGGAAGCGCCAGGGTGGGGGGGGGGGGGGGGGGTCATGGCACAACAACCTGCCGGACCGGCCGGACTGTGGGATCTGCTACGAACACCCACCGATGGACTCTCCAAACAGTATGGGACTGCAGTGAGGCATCCGTCCTCTAACTATACGCACAGCGCAACTGCCCCCCCCCCCTCCCCCCCCCCCCCCCCCCCTCCCCCTCCCACCAGAAAATGCATCTGATTAAATACACGTTTATTATAAATGACTGTCGGTCTACTGCAAAGCGCTCGTGCTCAGTGCGGGCCTTTACACAACGCAAACCGACCTTCACGGAATCAAAAGCGCCGGTGACGTCTAACAGCGTGACAGAAGCGTTTGCCGACAAAACACGGGAGCTGCCCTCCCCGTCACTCCAAGAGCTTGATGGGGAGGCATGTTGCATCCCCATTAGTGAAAGCCTTTTCACTTATAACAAGTTAGGGGAAAAGGCTGTAATTAGGACAAACGGGGTTCACTACGGGAGTGTTTGCCTGCGGCGCCCGCATTAATTATACATACTTAGAGGCAACGTTTGTGGGGGGGGGGGGGGGCACACAGATTTATTTAAGGAATCAAATATTAACACGCGCTCCTTCCCTCGCTGCGACGCCGGCAGACGGCACAGGGTCTTGCCGGGTCTGAAAAGGCGGCCGAGTGTCGCCCTGGCGGTTTGCGCGGGGGCCCCTCCGTCATCACCGACGGGGGCAGGGCGGTGAGACGTGGGAGCGGCCGGACGCGTCCGCCTGTGCGGACGTGTGGGAGGACTGTTGGGAGGGCTCCGTTGTCGCCGCTCTCTCTCCCTCTCTCTCCCTCCCTCTCTCAATCTCTCCCTCTCTCTCTCTCTCTCCCTCTCTGTCTCTCTCTCCCAATCCCTCTCTCTCTCTCTCTCTCTCTCCCTCTCTCTCTCAACAGATGGTTTCAATAGGACGCCCGTCTGCATGCTGAAACGACACGCGCGGGCACACATAAACACGCGCGCGCACACACACACACACACATAGGTAGGAAGTGTGGTGAGTGAGAAGAACAATTAAAGCCCAAAAGCAGAATAGGACAGAGAGGTGGAGGGGGGGGGGAATCGCATCGTGGAAGGAGAGTTGTTGGAGCACAATAAAGAGGCATATGGTGAGTGGAAGAGAGAAACAATTTGGAGGGGCAGACAGACGGAGAGAGAGAAATAGCAGGAGAGAGTGTGTGGTGGTGGTGGTGGTGCTGGGGGGGGGGTTGGGGGAGAGGAGAGGAGAAGACTCAATAATCCTTTGTCAGTTTTTTCTTTGTTTCTCCGAGACTAACTGAGGCCCGTTCACAGACATTTTCAGAAAATCCTTCGCATTACTCGTCCACCACCCCCACACATGCAAATAGTGTCCAAACTGTGTTAATTGCTCTCTAATAATTAGCGCAGAGTTAGAATCCCTATTAATCTAATAAGTAATGTTCACTCTCCCCAGCCCTCCCCAGAGGCCATTGCAAAACACATTTTGAGAGAGCATTTTTTAATTCCTCACTGAGCACCCCTTATCAGGCATTTAAATGACTTTGAACCATCTAATGCCCCATGTCTAAACATGCTCTAATTAACACTGTCTGAAAATGCAGAGAGCCTTGAATAAGCCTCTCGCAGCAATTAGGAGATAGAACATTAATAAAACCGTGATTATGGGGAAATAATCACAATTCCCCCGCCCCCCCCCTACTTCATGTGGCTCCATAGACTGCTGACGCAGGGGCTCGTGGGCTTGGAAGGGCGTGCAGATTAGAGAACGGCGTGTCAGGAATCCTCTCTGGGCGGGTGGCTGGAGTGAGGACACGCGCTGGAGAGAGAGAGTGAGAGAGAGAGAGAGAGAGTGAGAGAGAGAGAGAGAGAGAGAGAGAGAAGAGAGAGAGAGAGAGAGAGAGAGAGAGAGAGAGAGAGAGAGAGAGAGGGAGAGAGAGCGAGAGAGAGAGAGAAAGAGAGAGGGAAAGAGAAAGAGAGAGCAAGAGAGGGAGAGAGAGAGAAAGAGAGAGGGACAGAGAAAGAGAGCAAGAGCGAGAGAGAAGGGACAGAGAGAGAGAGAGAGCAAGAGCGAGAGAGAAAGGTGTGTCGCCTAGTCACGGGACTCGAACGTTCGCTAATCAGCGGTGGGCTTTGAGGACGGCAGACGGCATCATCGTATCTGTTCCCGTAGTCGCCGGGATCGGAGGGGAAGTAGTGGTGGTGTGCGTGTGTGTGTGAGGGTGGGGGGCAGTAAAAAGAGTCCAGCGCTAGATTACGGCGGCAGCCTCCGGGCCAGATGTGGCCGGCGGAGATAGGCACGCCACCGGGTTGGACGCCTCTCCCTCGACATCCCCGGTGTCTCGCCTATGCTCCCCACGGAACGACCACATTCTCTTTCGGAAACCAAATCCCTCACCCTCCCCTCACCCCTCCTCCCCACCATAGCTGCGCTAGTGGTTTTCAATCAGACGCGCTTCTGACTGGCTGTCCCGTTTCCGCCAGCACCTTTGCGATCTTGATAGGGGAATCGAAAAACACACGGCGCAGATATTCTCCTCCCGCGGGTGATCGAACGAGGCCGACTCGTTCACCCGGGTGGCTGTCCATCAGCCCGGTGGCACAGACACCTGAGTTCCGCCCCGACCGGGGTTAGCCCCGTGACGTAGCGAGGGCAGCTGGATCGCTCATGTCGGACGTCTCGACACCAGGGGGCCTGAGCAGCCCCACTTGAGAGATGGGTTTGTTT